>NC_091413.1:0-10000 GCF_032191515.1 Phaenicophaeus curvirostris | reverse complement strand
AGGGTTAGGGTTAGGGTTAGGGTTAGGGTTAGGGTTAGGGTTAGGGTTAGGGTTAGGGTTAGGGTTAGGGTTAGGGTTAGGGTTAGGGTTAGGGTTAGGGTTAGGGTTAGGGTTAGGGTTAGGGTTAGGGTTAGGGTTAGGGTTAGGGTTAGGGTTAGGGTTAGGGTTAGGGTTAGGGTTAGGGTTAGGGTTAGGGTTAGGGTTAGGGTTAGGGTTAGGGTTAGGGTTAGGGTTAGGGTTAGGGTTAGGGTTAGGGTTAGGGTTAGGGTTAGGGTTAGGGTTAGGGTTAGGGTTAGGGTTAGGGTTAGGGTTAGGGTTAGGGTTAGGGTTAGGGTTAGGGTTAGGGTTAGGGTTAGGGTTAGGGTTAGGGTTAGGGTTAGGGTTAGGGTTAGGGTTAGGGTTAGGGTTAGGGTTAGGGTTAGGGTTAGGGTTAGGGTTAGGGTTAGGGTTAGGGTTAGGGTTAGGGTTAGGGTTAGGGTTAGGGTTAGGGTTAGGGTTAGGGTTAGGGTTAGGGTTAGGGTTAGGGTTAGGGTTAGGGTTAGGGTTAGGGTTAGGGTTAGGGTTAGGGTTAGGGTTAGGGTTAGGGTTAGGGTTAGGGTTAGGGTTAGGGTTAGGGTTAGGGTTAGGGTTAGGGTTAGGGTTAGGGTTAGGGTTAGGGTTAGGGTTAGGGTTAGGGTTAGGGTTAGGGTTAGGGTTAGGGTTAGGGTTAGGGTTAGGGTTAGGGTTAGGGTTAGGGTTAGGGTTAGGGTTAGGGTTAGGGTTAGGGTTAGGGTTAGGGTTAGGGTTAGGGTTAGGGTTAGGGTTAGGGTTAGGGTTAGGGTTAGGGTTAGGGTTAGGGTTAGGGTTAGGGTTAGGGTTAGGGTTAGGGTTAGGGTTAGGGTTAGGGTTAGGGTTAGGGTTAGGGTTAGGGTTAGGGTTAGGGTTAGGGTTAGGGTTAGGGTTAGGGTTAGGGTTAGGGTTAGGGTTAGGGTTAGGGTTAGGGTTAGGGTTAGGGTTAGGGTTAGGGTTAGGGTTAGGGTTAGGGTTAGGGTTAGGGTTAGGGTTAGGGTTAGGGTTAGGGTTAGGGTTAGGGTTAGGGTTAGGGTTAGGGTTAGGGTTAGGGTTAGGGTTAGGGTTAGGGTTAGGGTTAGGGTTAGGGTTAGGGTTAGGGTTAGGGTTAGGGTTAGGGTTAGGGTTAGGGTTAGGGTTAGGGTTAGGGTTAGGGTTAGGGTTAGGGTTAGGGTTAGGGTTAGGGTTAGGGTTAGGGTTAGGGTTAGGGTTAGGGTTAGGGTTAGGGTTAGGGTTAGGGTTAGGGTTAGGGTTAGGGTTAGGGTTAGGGTTAGGGTTAGGGTTAGGGTTAGGGTTAGGGTTAGGGTTAGGGTTAGGGTTAGGGTTAGGGTTAGGGTTAGGGTTAGGGTTAGGGTTAGGGTTAGGGTTAGGGTTAGGGTTAGGGTTAGGGTTAGGGTTAGGGTTAGGGTTAGGGTTAGGGTTAGGGTTAGGGTTAGGGTTAGGGTTAGGGTTAGGGTTAGGGTTAGGGTTAGGGTTAGGGTTAGGGTTAGGGTTAGGGTTAGGGTTAGGGTTAGGGTTAGGGTTAGGGTTAGGGTTAGGGTTAGGGTTAGGGTTAGGGTTAGGGTTAGGGTTAGGGTTAGGGTTAGGGTTAGGGTTAGGGTTAGGGTTAGGGTTAGGGTTAGGGTTAGGGTTAGGGTTAGGGTTAGGGTTAGGGTTAGGGTTAGGGTTAGGGTTAGGGTTAGGGTTAGGGTTAGGGTTAGGGTTAGGGTTAGGGTTAGGGTTAGGGTTAGGGTTAGGGTTAGGGTTAGGGTTAGGGTTAGGGTTAGGGTTAGGGTTAGGGTTAGGGTTAGGGTTAGGGTTAGGGTTAGGGTTAGGGTTAGGGTTAGGGTTAGGGTTAGGGTTAGGGTTAGGGTTAGGGTTAGGGTTAGGGTTAGGGTTAGGGTTAGGGTTAGGGTTAGGGTTAGGGTTAGGGTTAGGGTTAGGGTTAGGGTTAGGGTTAGGGTTAGGGTTAGGGTTAGGGTTAGGGTTAGGGTTAGGGTTAGGGTTAGGGTTAGGGTTAGGGTTCAGGGTTAGGGTTAGGGTTAGGGTTAGGGTTAGGGTTAGGGTTAGGGTTAGGGTTAGGGTTAGGGTTAGGGTTAGGGTTAGGGTTAGGGTTAGGGTTAGGGTTAGGGTTAGGGTTAGGGTTAGGGTTAGGGTTAGGGTTAGGGTTAGGGTTAGGGTTAGGGTTAGGGTTAGGGTTAGGGTTAGGGTTAGGGTTAGGGTTAGGGTTAGGGTTAGGGTTAGGGTTAGGGTTAGGGTTAGGGTTAGGGTTAGGGTTAGGGTTAGGGTTAGGGTTAGGGTTAGGGTTAGGGTTAGGGTTAGGGTTAGGGTTAGGGTTAGGGTTAGGGTTAGGGTTAGGGTTAGGGTTAGGGTTAGGGTTAGGGTTAGGGTTAGGGTTAGGGTTAGGGTTAGGGTTAGGGTTAGGGTTAGGGTTAGGGTTAGGGTTAGGGTTAGGGTTAGGGTTAGGGTTAGGGTTAGGGTTAGGGTTAGGGTTAGGGTTAGGGTTAGGGTTAGGGTTAGGGTTAGGGTTAGGGTTAGGGTTAGGGTTAGGGTTAGGGTTAGGGTTAGGGTTAGGGTTAGGGTTAGGGTTAGGGTTAGGGTTAGGGTTAGGGTTAGGGTTAGGGTTAGGGTTAGGGTTAGGGTTAGGGTTAGGGTTAGGGTTAGGGTTAGGGTTAGGGTTAGGGTTAGGGTTAGGGTTAGGGTTAGGGTTAGGGTTAGGGTTAGGGTTAGGGTTAGGGTTAGGGTTAGGGTTAGGGTTAGGGTTAGGGTTAGGGTTAGGGTTAGGGTTAGGGTTAGGGTTAGGGTTAGGGTTAGGGTTAGGGTTAGGGTTAGGGTTAGGGTTAGGGTTAGGGTTAGGGTTAGGGTTAGGGTTAGGGTTAGGGTTAGGGTTAGGGTTAGGGTTAGGGTTAGGGTTAGGGTTAGGGTTAGGGTTAGGGTTAGGGTTAGGGTTAGGGTTAGGGTTAGGGTTAGGGTTAGGGTTAGGGTTAGGGTTAGGGTTAGGGTTAGGGTTAGGGTTAGGGTTAGGGTTAGGGTTAGGGTTAGGGTTAGGGTTAGGGTTAGGGTTAGGGTTAGGGTTAGGGTTAGGGTTAGGGTTAGGGTTAGGGTTAGGGTTAGGGTTAGGGTTAGGGTTAGGGTTAGGGTTAGGGTTAGGGTTAGGGTTAGGGTTAGGGTTAGGGTTAGGGTTAGGGTTAGGGTTAGGGTTAGGGTTAGGGTTAGGGTTAGGGTTAGGGTTAGGGTTAGGGTTAGGGTTAGGGTTAGGGTTAGGGTTAGGGTTAGGGTTAGGGTTAGGGTTAGGGTTAGGGTTAGGGTTAGGGTTAGGGTTAGGGTTAGGGTTAGGGTTAGGGTTAGGGTTAGGGTTAGGGTTAGGGTTAGGGTTAGGGTTAGGGTTAGGGTTAGGGTTAGGGTTAGGGTTAGGGTTAGGGTTAGGGTTAGGGTTAGGGTTAGGGTTAGGGTTAGGGTTAGGGTTAGGGTTAGGGTTAGGGTTAGGGTTAGGGTTAGGGTTAGGGTTAGGGTTAGGGTTAGGGTTAGGGTTAGGGTTAGGGTTAGGGTTAGGGTTAGGGTTAGGGTTAGGGTTAGGGTTAGGGTTAGGGTTAGGGTTAGGGTTAGGGTTAGGGTTAGGGTTAGGGTTAGGGTTAGGGTTAGGGTTAGGGTTAGGGTTAGGGTTAGGGTTAGGGTTAGGGTTAGGGTTAGGGTTAGGGTTAGGGTTAGGGTTAGGGTTAGGGTTAGGGTTAGGGTTAGGGTTAGGGTTAGGGTTAGGGTTAGGGTTAGGGTTAGGGTTAGGGTTAGGGTTAGGGTTAGGGTTAGGGTTAGGGTTAGGGTTAGGGTTAGGGTTAGGGTTAGGGTTAGGGTTAGGGTTAGGGTTAGGGTTAGGGTTAGGGTTAGGGTTAGGGTTAGGGTTAGGGTTAGGGTTAGGGTTAGGGTTAGGGTTAGGGTTAGGGTTAGGGTTAGGGTTAGGGTTAGGGTTAGGGTTAGGGTTAGGGTTAGGGTTAGGGTTAGGGTTAGGGTTAGGGTTAGGGTTAGGGTTAGGGTTAGGGTTAGGGTTAGGGTTAGGGTTAGGGTTAGGGTTAGGGTTAGGGTTAGGGTTAGGGTTAGGGTTAGGGTTAGGGTTAGGGTTAGGGTTAGGGTTAGGGTTAGGGTTAGGGTTAGGGTTAGGGTTAGGGTTAGGGTTAGGGTTAGGGTTAGGGTTAGGGTTAGGGTTAGGGTTAGGGTTAGGGTTAGGGTTAGGGTTAGGGTTAGGGTTAGGGTTAGGGTTAGGGTTAGGGTTAGGGTTAGGGTTAGGGTTAGGGTTAGGGTTAGGGTTAGGGTTAGGGTTAGGGTTAGGGTTAGGGTTAGGGTTAGGGTTAGGGTTAGGGTTAGGGTTAGGGTTAGGGTTAGGGTTAGGGTTAGGGTTAGGGTTAGGGTTAGGGTTAGGGTTAGGGTTAGGGTTAGGGTTAGGGTTAGGGTTAGGGTTAGGGTTAGGGTTAGGGTTAGGGTTAGGGTTAGGGTTAGGGTTAGGGTTAGGGTTAGGGTTAGGGTTAGGGTTAGGGTTAGGGTTAGGGTTAGGGTTAGGGTTAGGGTTAGGGTTAGGGTTAGGGTTAGGGTTAGGGTTAGGGTTAGGGTTAGGGTTAGGGTTAGGGTTAGGGTTAGGGTTAGGGTTAGGGTTAGGGTTAGGGTTAGGGTTAGGGTTAGGGTTAGGGTTAGGGTTAGGGTTAGGGTTAGGGTTAGGGTTAGGGTTAGGGTTAGGGTTAGGGTTAGGGTTAGGGTTAGGGTTAGGGTTAGGGTTAGGGTTAGGGTTAGGGTTAGGGTTAGGGTTAGGGTTAGGGTTAGGGTTAGGGTTAGGGTTAGGGTTAGGGTTAGGGTTAGGGTTAGGGTTAGGGTTAGGGTTAGGGTTAGGGTTAGGGTTAGGGTTAGGGTTAGGGTTAGGGTTAGGGTTAGGGTTAGGGTTAGGGTTAGGGTTAGGGTTAGGGTTAGGGTTAGGGTTAGGGTTAGGGTTAGGGTTAGGGTTAGGGTTAGGGTTAGGGTTAGGGTTAGGGTTAGGGTTAGGGTTAGGGTTAGGGTTAGGGTTAGGGTTAGGGTTAGGGTTAGGGTTAGGGTTAGGGTTAGGGTTAGGGTTAGGGTTAGGGTTAGGGTTAGGGTTAGGGTTAGGGTTAGGGTTAGGGTTAGGGTTAGGGTTAGGGTTAGGGTTAGGGTTAGGGTTAGGGTTAGGGTTAGGGTTAGGGTTAGGGTTAGGGTTAGGGTTAGGGTTAGGGTTAGGGTTAGGGTTAGGGTTAGGGTTAGGGTTAGGGTTAGGGTTAGGGTTAGGGTTAGGGTTAGGGTTAGGGTTAGGGTTAGGGTTAGGGTTAGGGTTAGGGTTAGGGTTAGGGTTAGGGTTAGGGTTAGGGTTAGGGTTAGGGTTAGGGTTAGGGTTAGGGTTAGGGTTAGGGTTAGGGTTAGGGTTAGGGTTAGGGTTAGGGTTAGGGTTAGGGTTAGGGTTAGGGTTAGGGTTAGGGTTAGGGTTAGGGTTAGGGTTAGGGTTAGGGTTAGGGTTAGGGTTAGGGTTAGGGTTAGGGTTAGGGTTAGGGTTAGGGTTAGGGTTAGGGTTAGGGTTAGGGTTAGGGTTAGGGTTAGGGTTAGGGTTAGGGTTAGGGTTAGGGTTAGGGTTAGGGTTAGGGTTAGGGTTAGGGTTAGGGTTAGGGTTAGGGTTAGGGTTAGGGTTAGGGTTAGGGTTAGGGTTAGGGTTAGGGTTAGGGTTAGGGTTAGGGTTAGGGTTAGGGTTAGGGTTAGGGTTAGGGTTAGGGTTAGGGTTAGGGTTAGGGTTAGGGTTAGGGTTAGGGTTAGGGTTAGGGTTAGGGTTAGGGTTAGGGTTAGGGTTAGGGTTAGGGTTAGGGTTAGGGTTAGGGTTAGGGTTAGGGTTAGGGTTAGGGTTAGGGTTAGGGTTAGGGTTAGGGTTAGGGTTAGGGTTAGGGTTAGGGTTAGGGTTAGGGTTAGGGTTAGGGTTAGGGTTAGGGTTAGGGTTAGGGTTAGGGTTAGGGTTAGGGTTAGGGTTAGGGTTAGGGTTAGGGTTAGGGTTAGGGTTAGGGTTAGGGTTAGGGTTAGGGTTAGGGTTAGGGTTAGGGTTAGGGTTAGGGTTAGGGTTAGGGTTAGGGTTAGGGTTAGGGTTAGGGTTAGGGTTAGGGTTAGGGTTAGGGTTAGGGTTAGGGTTAGGGTTAGGGTTAGGGTTAGGGTTAGGGTTAGGGTTAGGGTTAGGGTTAGGGTTAGGGTTAGGGTTAGGGTTAGGGTTAGGGTTAGGGTTAGGGTTAGGGTTAGGGTTAGGGTTAGGGTTAGGGTTAGGGTTAGGGTTAGGGTTAGGGTTAGGGTTAGGGTTAGGGTTAGGGTTAGGGTTAGGGTTAGGGTTAGGGTTAGGGTTAGGGTTAGGGTTAGGGTTAGGGTTAGGGTTAGGGTTAGGGTTAGGGTTAGGGTTAGGGTTAGGGTTAGGGTTAGGGTTAGGGTTAGGGTTAGGGTTAGGGTTAGGGTTAGGGTTAGGGTTAGGGTTAGGGTTAGGGTTAGGGTTAGGGTTAGGGTTAGGGTTAGGGTTAGGGTTAGGGTTAGGGTTAGGGTTAGGGTTAGGGTTAGGGTTAGGGTTAGGGTTAGGGTTAGGGTTAGGGTTAGGGTTAGGGTTAGGGTTAGGGTTAGGGTTAGGGTTAGGGTTAGGGTTAGGGTTAGGGTTAGGGTTAGGGTTAGGGTTAGGGTTAGGGTTAGGGTTAGGGTTAGGGTTAGGGTTAGGGTTAGGGTTAGGGTTAGGGTTAGGGTTAGGGTTAGGGTTAGGGTTAGGGTTAGGGTTAGGGTTAGGGTTAGGGTTAGGGTTAGGGTTAGGGTTAGGGTTAGGGTTAGGGTTAGGGTTAGGGTTAGGGTTAGGGTTAGGGTTAGGGTTAGGGTTAGGGTTAGGGTTAGGGTTAGGGTTAGGGTTAGGGTTAGGGTTAGGGTTAGGGTTAGGGTTAGGGTTAGGGTTAGGGTTAGGGTTAGGGTTAGGGTTAGGGTTAGGGTTAGGGTTAGGGTTAGGGTTAGGGTTAGGGTTAGGGTTAGGGTTAGGGTTAGGGTTAGGGTTAGGGTTAGGGTTAGGGTTAGGGTTAGGGTTAGGGTTAGGGTTAGGGTTAGGGTTAGGGTTAGGGTTAGGGTTAGGGTTAGGGTTAGGGTTAGGGTTAGGGTTAGGGTTAGGGTTAGGGTTAGGGTTAGGGTTAGGGTTAGGGTTAGGGTTAGGGTTAGGGTTAGGGTTAGGGTTAGGGTTAGGGTTAGGGTTAGGGTTAGGGTTAGGGTTAGGGTTAGGGTTAGGGTTAGGGTTAGGGTTAGGGTTAGGGTTAGGGTTAGGGTTAGGGTTAGGGTTAGGGTTAGGGTTAGGGTTAGGGTTAGGGTTAGGGTTAGGGTTAGGGTTAGGGTTAGGGTTAGGGTTAGGGTTAGGGTTAGGGTTAGGGTTAGGGTTAGGGTTAGGGTTAGGGTTAGGGTTAGGGTTAGGGTTAGGGTTAGGGTTAGGGTTAGGGTTAGGGTTAGGGTTAGGGTTAGGGTTAGGGTTAGGGTTAGGGTTAGGGTTAGGGTTAGGGTTAGGGTTAGGGTTAGGGTTAGGGTTAGGGTTAGGGTTAGGGTTAGGGTTAGGGTTAGGGTTAGGGTTAGGGTTAGGGTTAGGGTTAGGGTTAGGGTTAGGGTTAGGGTTAGGGTTAGGGTTAGGGTTAGGGTTAGGGTTAGGGTTAGGGTTAGGGTTAGGGTTAGGGTTAGGGTTAGGGTTAGGGTTAGGGTTAGGGTTAGGGTTAGGGTTAGGGTTAGGGTTAGGGTTAGGGTTAGGGTTAGGGTTAGGGTTAGGGTTAGGGTTAGGGTTAGGGTTAGGGTTAGGGTTAGGGTTAGGGTTAGGGTTAGGGTTAGGGTTAGGGTTAGGGTTAGGGTTAGGGTTAGGGTTAGGGTTAGGGTTAGGGTTAGGGTTAGGGTTAGGGTTAGGGTTAGGGTTAGGGTTAGGGTTAGGGTTAGGGTTAGGGTTAGGGTTAGGGTTAGGGTTAGGGTTAGGGTTAGGGTTAGGGTTAGGGTTAGGGTTAGGGTTAGGGTTAGGGTTAGGGTTAGGGTTAGGGTTAGGGTTAGGGTTAGGGTTAGGGTTAGGGTTAGGGTTAGGGTTAGGGTTAGGGTTAGGGTTAGGGTTAGGGTTAGGGTTAGGGTTAGGGTTAGGGTTAGGGTTAGGGTTAGGGTTAGGGTTAGGGTTAGGGTTAGGGTTAGGGTTAGGGTTAGGGTTAGGGTTAGGGTTAGGGTTAGGGTTAGGGTTAGGGTTAGGGTTAGGGTTAGGGTTAGGGTTAGGGTTAGGGTTAGGGTTAGGGTTAGGGTTAGGGTTAGGGTTAGGGTTAGGGTTAGGGTTAGGGTTAGGGTTAGGGTTAGGGTTAGGGTTAGGGTTAGGGTTAGGGTTAGGGTTAGGGTTAGGGTTAGGGTTAGGGTTAGGGTTAGGGTTAGGGTTAGGGTTAGGGTTAGGGTTAGGGTTAGGGTTAGGGTTAGGGTTAGGGTTAGGGTTAGGGTTAGGGTTAGGGTTAGGGTTAGGGTTAGGGTTAGGGTTAGGGTTAGGGTTAGGGTTAGGGTTAGGGTTAGGGTTAGGGTTAGGGTTAGGGTTAGGGTTAGGGTTAGGGTTAGGGTTAGGGTTAGGGTTAGGGTTAGGGTTAGGGTTAGGGTTAGGGTTAGGGTTAGGGTTAGGGTTAGGGTTAGGGTTAGGGTTAGGGTTAGGGTTAGGGTTAGGGTTAGGGTTAGGGTTAGGGTTAGGGTTAGGGTTAGGGTTAGGGTTAGGGTTAGGGTTAGGGTTAGGGTTAGGGTTAGGGTTAGGGTTAGGGTTAGGGTTAGGGTTAGGGTTAGGGTTAGGGTTAGGGTTAGGGTTAGGGTTAGGGTTAGGGTTAGGGTTAGGGTTAGGGTTAGGGTTAGGGTTAGGGTTAGGGTTAGGGTTAGGGTTAGGGTTAGGGTTAGGGTTAGGGTTAGGGTTAGGGTTAGGGTTAGGGTTAGGGTTAGGGTTAGGGTTAGGGTTAGGGTTAGGGTTAGGGTTAGGGTTAGGGTTAGGGTTAGGGTTAGGGTTAGGGTTAGGGTTAGGGTTAGGGTTAGGGTTAGGGTTAGGGTTAGGGTTAGGGTTAGGGTTAGGGTTAGGGTTAGGGTTAGGGTTAGGGTTAGGGTTAGGGTTAGGGTTAGGGTTAGGGTTAGGGTTAGGGTTAGGGTTAGGGTTAGGGTTAGGGTTAGGGTTAGGGTTAGGGTTAGGGTTAGGGTTAGGGTTAGGGTTAGGGTTAGGGTTAGGGTTAGGGTTAGGGTTAGGGTTAGGGTTAGGGTTAGGGTTAGGGTTAGGGTTAGGGTTAGGGTTAGGGTTAGGGTTAGGGTTAGGGTTAGGGTTAGGGTTAGGGTTAGGGTTAGGGTTAGGGTTAGGGTTAGGGTTAGGGTTAGGGTTAGGGTTAGGGTTAGGGTTAGGGTTAGGGTTAGGGTTAGGGTTAGGGTTAGGGTTAGGGTTAGGGTTAGGGTTAGGGTTAGGGTTAGGGTTAGGGTTAGGGTTAGGGTTAGGGTTAGGGTTAGGGTTAGGGTTAGGGTTAGGGTTAGGGTTAGGGTTAGGGTTAGGGTTAGGGTTAGGGTTAGGGTTAGGGTTAGGGTTAGGGTTAGGGTTAGGGTTAGGGTTAGGGTTAGGGTTAGGGTTAGGGTTAGGGTTAGGGTTAGGGTTAGGGTTAGGGTTAGGGTTAGGGTTAGGGTTAGGGTTAGGGTTAGGGTTAGGGTTAGGGTTAGGGTTAGGGTTAGGGTTAGGGTTAGGGTTAGGGTGAGGGTTAGGGTTAGGGTTAGGGTAGGGGTAGGTAGGGTGTAAGGGGTTAAGTTTAAGGGTTAAGGTTAAGGGTTAAGGGTTAAGGGTTAAGGGTTCAGGTTAAGGTTAGGGTTAAAGATGGGTTAGGGTAGGGTTAAGGGTTAAGGTTTAAGGAGTTAGAAAGTTAAGTTAAAGGGTTAAAGTTATATGTTAAGTAACGTTAACGCGTACCGTTAGGTTAAGGGTTAGGGT